>NC_133326.1:119900875-119935875 GCF_042186555.1 Aquarana catesbeiana | reverse complement strand
TTTTTTTACTAGTAATGGTGATCTGCCATTTTTAGCGGTATTGCGATGGACAGATCGGACACTTTTGACACATTTTTGGGACCATTGACATTTATACAGCGATCAGTGCTATAAAAATGCACTGATTACTGTGTAAATGACACTGGTAGGGAAGGGGTTAACACAAGGGGTGATCAAGGGGTTAAAAGGTGTGTTCTAACTGTATGGGGATAGGACTGACTAGAAGAGGAGACATTTTGCTGTTCCTACTTACTAGGAACAAACATGTCTCCCTCCTGTTTACACACACAAATCTCTGTGCTGGCTCACGTGCACGCGATTGCGACCGCCGGCCACACGCATCGGGTCCCAGGCTGTGCAGTGGGTGCGCGTGCGGCCTCTGGCGGCTCTTAAAGGAACCCCGTATGTGTACGGGGTTTCGCGCAGCGGTGCCATTGTGCCACAGTATAATTACGTGAGCCAATTGGGAACCGGTTAAAGAATTACAGACACTTTGCAGGTTAGGAAATTAGTTGTAATTGAGAGCACCTCTGGAAGTACGACAGTACACAAAATGGGGCATGGCTGTGCCGGGAAGCTATCATGTATGTGACTGCCTCCTGTAAAATTCTGCATCTACAGCCCTGTTCTGCTATCAGCAGGGATATTCCCAGGCTGAAAGCTCAATGAAGGCAAAGGGGCTGGGGATACTGGTTATGCTCATATTTGAGAAATTACTCATCAATGAGTGGTTGGAGCCTGGTGGGTAGCTGAGAGACTAGTTCCTCATTAGCCCCCATTCACAGTGCGACTTGTCATGCTATTTGATAGGTCCAAATCGCATGACAAGTTGCACCCTATTGTCGGCAATGGAACTGTTCAAATCAGTGTGATGATGAAAAAAGGTTTGTACACTATTTTTTACAAATTCAGGTGTGACTTGCATAAACATCTGTGTATAAAGTCGCACATATGTCAGCCAAGTCTCACTGACCTGCGGTTTTGAAATTGTGCAATTTCAAGTGAAGTTGCACAATTTCAAAGTCGGATTCTGTGTGAACGGGGGCTTAAGTCCGCTTAAGTTCATTTTGATTGACAGCAAAAATTATGTAGGGCCGATTTTAATCTTCAGAAAAGAAAACTAGACCATACATAGAGAAGCTGCAACCCAATAAGTTTTCATCTCTGCTGTGAAGCAAAGAAAGGAGGTTATGGCTCATATCTGCAGTTGTGCTCAGACTATCTTTGTTCTGTTCTTTTTGCAAATTACCCTTTTCTTAAAGGAAACACAAGACTTAAGATAATCGTGACATTTACACTTTGCTTTTTGTTTCATACACTGTGAGTTTTAATTTTAGCTGTAGTCCATGGTGTTATGGCTTAGTATGCCTATGAAAGTAAAGGTTACATTTTGCTTGCAGCAATGTATATTTTTCCTGTGTAATTCTATCATGGAATAATTAGTATGTTGGTTTTAATTCTATTCCAAACTGTTCAGAGCATCTAGTATTTCTGATGCACAGTTTACCATGAATGTATCATTCATTCCTGTTATCTTAAAATGCACCTTGTCTGTGCTATTATCATACGGGCATTAATGCATCTCTAGATGCATTATTTTGTATTGTTTCTCAGGATACCTCAAGCCAAAAATAAACTTCCTGTAACCCTGTATTCAAAAAAAGCAAAAAAGCCACATTAACAACTGTTTATAGTCTATTGCTTTTTCACATATCCTTTCCCAATCAGTCTTCCGCATGCTGTCTTCAGTAGGTGAATAGAGCATACAGTGGGGCAAAAAAGTATTTAGTCAGCCACCAATTGTGCAAGTTCTCCCACTTAAAAGGTGAGGGAGGCCTGTGATTGTCGTCATAGGTATACCTCAACTATGAGAGACAAAATGTGGAAACAAATCCAGACAATCACATTGTCTGATATTTTTTTTTTTTTTTTTTTTTTTTTTTTTAAGAAATTATTTGCAAATTATGGTGGAAAATAAGTATTTGGTCACCTACAAACAAGCAAAATTTCTGGCTCTCTCAGACCTGTATCTTCTTCTTTAAGAGGCTCCTC
The DNA here is from genome assembly GCF_042186555.1 of Aquarana catesbeiana. Taxonomy (NCBI): domain Eukaryota; kingdom Metazoa; phylum Chordata; class Amphibia; order Anura; family Ranidae; genus Aquarana; species Aquarana catesbeiana. The sequence continues at coordinate 119,933,823 of NC_133326.1, read as the reverse complement.
TGTCCTCCATTCATTACCTGTATTAACCACTTGCTTACTGGGCACTTCAACCCCCCTCCTGCCCAGACCAATTTTGAGCTTTCAGCACTGTCGCACTTTGAATGACAATTGCGCGGTCATACAACACTGTACCCAAATGAAATTTTTATCATTTTTTTTTCCCACAAATAGAGCTTTCTTTTGGTGGTATTTGATCACATCTGGGATTTTTATTTTTTGCTAAACAAACAAAAAAAGATGGACATTTTTGAAAAAAAAAAATCATGTTTAATAGTTTGTTATAAAATTTTGCAAACAGGTAATTTTTCTCCTTCATTGATATGCGCTGATGAGGCGGCACTGATGGGCACAGTTAAGGCGGCACTGATGGGCACAGTTAAGGCGGCACGGATGGGGACAGATAAGGCGGCACGGATGGGGGGGCACGGATGGGGGGGCACGGATGGGGGGGCACGGATGGGGGGCGCTTATAGGGGTGCTGATGGGTGGCACTGGGGTGGTACTGATGGGTGGCACTGTGGGCACTGATGGGTGGCGCTGATTGTTGGCACTGTGGGCACTGATGGGTGACGCTGGTGGGCACTGGTAGGCAGCACTGCTGCCTATTACCTTGTGTTAGAAGATCGCCGTGATCGGGACTCATGTCCCGATCACGGCCGCCGGTGATCGGGTTTTTTTTTTCCTCCTCGCGCTGTCAGCGCGAGGAGGAAAAATAGCCGATTACCGGCTCTGTTTACATCACATGATCAGCTGTCATTGGCTGACAGCTGATCATGTGGTAAGGGGTCGGGACCAACCCCTTACTCTGATCTGTGATCAGGCGAGTCTCATAAACTCGCTGATCACCGAGCGCGCCGCGCGCGCCCTGCAGGGGGCGCGCAGGCCGCTCATGCACGGGACGACGTCAATAGACGTCGTCCCGGCAATTTAGATCCGCGCTGTTGCCGTCATTTGGCAATGGCCCGGATCTGAAGCTGTTAATGGCACCTGTTTGAACTTGTTATCGGTATAAAAGACACCTGTCCACAACCTCAAACAGTCACACTCCAAACTCCACTATGGTGAAGACCAAAGAGCTGTCGAAGGACACCAGAAACAAAATTGTAGACCTGCACCAGGCTGGGAAGACTGAATCTGCAATAGGCAAGCAGCTTGGTGTGAAGAAATCAACTGTGGGAGCAATAATTAGAAAATGGAAGACATACAAGACCACTGATAGTCTCCCTCAATCTGGGGCTCCACGCAAGATCTCACCCTGTGGGTTCAAAATGATCATAAGAACGGTGAGCAAAAATCCCAGAACCACAAGGGAGGACCTAGTGAATGACCTGCAGAGAGCTGGGACCAACGTAACAAAGGCTACCATCAGTAACACAATACGCCGCCAGGGACTCAGATCCTGCAGTGCTAGACGTGTCCCCCCTGCTTAAGCCAGTACATGTCTGGGCCCATCTGAGGTTTGCTAGAGATCATTTGGATGATCCAGAAGAGGTTAGGGAGAATGTCATATGGTCAGATGAAATCAAAGTAGAACTGTTTGGTAGAAACACAACTCGTTGTGTTTGGAGGAGAGAGAATCCTGAGTTGCAACTAAAGAACACCATACCTACTGTGAAGCATGGGGGTGGCAACATCATGCTTTGGGGCTGTTTCTTTGTAAAAGGAACAGGACGACTGATCCGTGTACATGAAAGAATGAATGGGCATTGAAGATGAAACGTGGCTGGGTCTTTCAGCATGACAATGATCCCAAACACACCGCCCGAGCAACGAAGGAGTGGCTTCGTAAGAAGCATTTCAAGGTCCTGGAGTGGACTAGCCAGTCTCCAGATCTCAACCCCATAGAAAACCTTTGGAGGGAGTTGAAAGTCCGTGTTGCCAAGCGACAGCCCCAAAACATGCTCTAGAGGAGATCTGCATGGAGGAATGGGCAACATACCAGCAACAGTGTGTGACAACCTTGTGAAGACTTACAGAAAACATTTGACCTCTGTCATTGCCAACAAAGTATTGAGATGAAATTTTGATATTGACCAAATACTTATTTTCCACCATAATTTATTTTTCCAAAAATTTTTTTTTCAAAAATCAGACAATGTGATTGTCTGGATTTGTTTCCATATTTTGTCTCTCATAGTTGAGGTATACCTATGATGACAATTACAGGCCTCTCATCTTTTTAAGTGGGAGAACTTGCACAATTGGTGGCTGACTAAATACTTTTTTGCCCCACTGTATACAGACATGACAAAGTATTTAAACCCCATGGAAATTGTTGTCAAAATACCTAAACAGGCAACAGATCTTCATTAAGCTGTTCCTTTATATAACCACTTGACCACTGGGCACTTAAACCCCCTTAATAACCAGACCAATTTTCAGCTTTTGGTGCTCTCACATTTTGAATGACAATTACTCAGTCATGCAACACTGTATCTATATGAAATTTTTGTCCTTTTTTTCACACAAATAGAGCTTTCTTTTGGTGGTATTTAATCACCGCTGGGTTCTTTATTTTTTGCGCTATAAAAGAAAAAAGACTGAAAAATCTGTAAAAAAAAATAAATTTTTCTTTGTTTCTGTTATAAAATTTTGAAAATTAGTAATTTTTCTTCATATATTTTGGCCAAAATTTATACCGCTACATATCTTTGGTAAAAATAACCCAAATTAGTGTATATTATTTGGTCTTTGTGAAAGTTATAGCGTCCACAAGCTATGGTGCCAATATCTGAAAATTGATCACACCTGAAGTACTGATTTCTTGAGACCCTAACATGCCAGAAAAGTACAAATACCCCCCAAATGGCCCCTTTTGGGAAAGAAGACATTCCAAGGTATTTAGAAAGATGCATGGTGAGTTTTTTGAAGTTGTCATTTTTTTCCCACAATTCTTTGCAAAATCAAGTTTTTTTTTTTTTTTTTTTTTTTTTTTTTTTCCACAAAATTGTCATATTAGCAGGTTATTTCTCACACACCGCATATGCATACCACAAATTACACCCCAAAACACATTCTACTATTACTCCCGAGTACGGCGATACCACATGTGTGAGACTTTTACACAGCGTGGCCACATACAGAGGCCCAACATGCAGGGGAGCACCTTCAGGCGTTCTGGAGCACCCAGGCCAATTCTGACATTTCTCTCCTACATGTAAAAATCATCATTTATTTGTTAGAAAATTACATAGAACCCCAAAACATTATATATGTTTTTTTTAGCAAAGACCCTAGAGAATACAATAGTGGTCATTGCAACTTTTTATCTTGCACGATATTTGCGCAGCAATTTTTCGAACGCGTTTTTTTTTGGAAAAAAAAACTGTTTTTTGCTTAAAAAAAACCCAAAACAGTAAGGTTAGCCCAATGTTTTTGCATAATATGAAAGATGAAGTTACACCGAGTAAATAGATACCTAACATGTCACCTTTCAAAATTGCACACGCTTGTGGAATGGCGCCAAACTTCGCTACTTAAAAATCCCCATAGGCGACGCTTTAAAATTTTTTACTGGTTACAAATTTTGAGTTAGAGGAGGTCTAGAGCCAAAATTATTGCTCTCGCTCTACCGATCGCAGCGATACCTCACATGTGTGGTTTGAACACCGTTTTCATATGTGGGCGGGACTTACGTATGTGTTCGCTTCTGCATGCGAGCACACGGACAGGGGCACTTTAAAATTTTTTTTTTTTTTTTTTTTGTTCATTTTACTTTATTTTAGTTTGACACTTTTTTTCCCCAAAAAATTTTTTTTGATCACTTTTATTCCTATTACAAGGAATGTAAACATCCCTTGTAATAGGAATATGGCATGACAGGTCCTCTTTACAGTGAGATCTGGGGTCAATAAGACCCCACATCTCACCTCTAGGCTGTGCCTGAAATAAAAAAAAAAAAAAAAAAAAAAAAAAAAAAAGATCCTGGCTTCGATAGTAGCGGGGAGTCGGTAGAAGCACCGGAGGGTGGCGGGAGGGCCGGGAGGGGACGTCCCCTCTCGCCTCCCGTAAGAACGATCAAGCAGTGTAACAGCCACTATGATCATTCTTATGGTGTAGGGAATCGCCGGCTGAAAAAGCTGATATCTGAATGATGCCTGTAGCTGCACCTATCATTCAGATATCCCCGCACAAAGTCAAGGACGTCGTGTGACGGAAGGCGGGAAGTGGTTAAAACTTTGTGTTAAAAAAAAAAAAAAAAAAAAAAAAAAAGTTGTCCATTTATACAATATTTCTAACACATAACATGTACATACCAAAAATGACACCCCAAAATAGATTCTCCTACTCCTCCTGAGTACGGCGATACCACATGTGTGAGACTTTCACAGCCTGGCCACATACAGAGGCTGGGTATGGCTGAGCATGACAGGGTATGGCCGAACATGGCCGAGCATGGCTGAGCATGGCTGGGTATTGCAGAGTATCACTGGGTATTGCGGGGTATTGCAGAGTATGGCTGGGTATGTCAGAGTATTGGGGGTTATGGCAGAGTATTGCAGAGTATGGCTGGGTATCACTGAGTATTGCAGAGTATTGTGGGGTATTGCAGGGTATGGCAGAGTATTGCGGGGTATGGCAGAGTATTGCAGGGTATTTCGGGACATTGCAGGGTATGGCAGAGTATTGCGGGGTATTTCGGGACATTGCAGGGTATGGCAGAGTATTGCGGGGTATTTCGGGGCATTGCAGGGTATGGCAGAGTATTGCGGGGTATTTCGGGGCATTGCAGGGTATGGCAGAGTATTGCGGGGTATTTCGGGGCATTGCAGGGTATGGCAGAGTATTTCGGGGCATTGCAGGGTATGGCAGAGTATTGGGGGGTATTTCGGGACATTGCAGGGTATGGCAGAGTATTGCGGGGTATTTCGGGGTATTGCAGGGTATGGCAGAGTATTGCGGGGTATTTCGGGACATTGCAGGGTATGGCAGAGTATTGCGGGGTATTTCGGGACATTGCAGGGTATGGCAGAGTATTGCGGGGTATTTCGGGGCATTGCAGGGTATGGCAGAGTATTGCGGGGTATTTCGGGGCATTGCAGGGTATGGCAGAGTATTTCGGGGCATTGCAGGGTATGGCAGAGTATTGGGGGGTATTTCGGGACATTGCAGGGTATGGCAGAGTATTGCGGGGTATTTCGGGGCATTGCAGGGTATGGCAGAGTATTGCGGGGTATTTCGGGACATTGCAGGGTATGGCAGAGTATTGCGGGGTATTTCGGGGCATTGCAGGGTATGGCAGAGTATTGCGGGGTATTTCGGGGCATTGCAGGGTATGGCAGAGTATTGCGGGGCATTGCAGGGTATGGCAGAGTATTGGGGGGTATTTCAGGGTATGGCAGATTATTTCGGGGTATTGCAGGGTATGGCATAGTATTTCGGGGTATTTCGGGGCATTGCAGGGTATGGCAGAGTATTGCAGGGTATGGCAGAGTATTGCGGGGTATTTCGGGACATTGCAGGGTATGGCAGAGTATTGCGGGGCATTGCAGAGCAGTGAGGGATGGCTGAGCATGGGTGGATGGATGGATGGATGGATTTCGATTCTTTTTTTTTTTTTTTTAATTTTGTTTTTTCAAATAAATTTTTAACTTCGGAAAAATCTGAATTGGTTATGTTCCATTCGTTTTAGATGTAGTATTCGAAAATTTGAAAATCCAAAATAATAACTATTAAATTATAGGTATTGGAATTTCCTTTCAAATTTGGCTGCTTATGAATGAAATGAATACGAAATTATCTGAAATAACAAATGCCGCATCTAAATGAATGGAATGTAACGAATTAATAACAATAACGTTTTTATTATTAATTCATTACGTTCCATCCGTTTAGCTGCGTCATTCGTTATTTCAGATAATTCGTAACTTCGGTAAAATTCGTATTCGTTACATTCACTAACAGCCAAATTTGAAAGGAAATTCCAATACCTATAATTTAATAGTTATTGGTTAATATTAGTTATTTCGGATTTTCGTTCTCTTGAATTTTCAGGTTTTCATTCTTATTTTTGGATTTACGAATTTTTTAATTTACGAAGTTTTGGAAAAATTGTTAAATGGGTCTTCATTCATTTAGAATATGTTTGAATTAACAAATTTGTGGATTTTCTTTGAAAAACTAATTCGGAACGAAACTGATTGCACATAATGGACTAATTGAACATAATGTTCGCCTAACAGAACTTTAATGCAACACATACACACCCTATCCTAACTATCTCTACCAACCATTTTGAACAAAAAGCATATTACATGTAACCAAGTGCTGCCTCAAAAATAGAATGCAAAAAATTTCCTGGTGGCGGATCACATGCAGTTTTTTTTTTTTTTCTTTTTCTTCTGTTCAGGGTGGTTGGTGGGGTTTTGTGGGGATAGTTAGGAAAGAGTGGGATGGGAGGTTGATTGGGAATCGGTGCTTGTTTTTTAATCTTTAATACAGTCTGGGTATAATAAAAAATAATATATTTTTATAAATTTGCAAATAAATGATTTTGTAGCACCAAGTTGGTGTGCTTTTTCCACAGTACTTTCTTTAGTGTATAAATATCCAGCCTGTGTCCTGTATTGTACAATTTAAAGTAAAAAAAGACTTTTTAACTACCTGTAAATTCTGTATTTTGGAGTCCAGTTCAGGACATAGGTCTCATGGAGTGGGGTAGGGTGTTAGGGATATGCCCAAGGTGCTCATGTCCAAAAGCTTTGCTAATGTCCAAAAGCTTTGCTTCTGTTTTTTTCTTTCCAGCACAGTGACCTGAAGGTAGAAGCCTGTAACCCAGGGTCTATGAATATCCAACCTGTGTCCTGTACTGTACGTTAAAAGCTGGCCATACACTAATAGACTATTGTTTTGAAAATTTTCATTTTAAAAACGGTTGTTTGATTTTCTAATCAATAGTGGGGCAAAATTGGTGTTCATTTTGAGTAGAGCAGAAGGGGTGGGATGTTTAGAAAATAAAAAATAAAAAAAACGTGGGGGAGGTAGAGCTAATGCCTGAGTCAGGGAGGGTAAAAAAAAGTGTGGTTAGGGAAAAACGAGAAAGACAAATACTCATGGGAAAGAGAAGAAAAGGATAGACAAGACTGTGGGGGTTATTTACTGAAGGCCAAATCCACTTTGCACTACAAGTGCACTTGGAATTGCAGTCACTGTAGATCTGAGGGGGACATACAAGGAAAATAAGAAACAGCAATTTAGCTTGCACATGATTGGATGGTTAAATCAGCAGAGCTTCCCCTCCTTTCAGATCTTCCTCTCAGATCTACAGTGACTGCACTTCCAAGTGCACTTGCAGTGCAAAGTGGATTTACCTTTAGTAAAAAACACCCTAAGTAAGGGAAGAACCTGCAGGCTGGACCCCACTTTACAGCAGTCCGAAATACCCAGGCTGGATGTGGGGAGAGCATAGAACCATCACGGGCACCATACTTTAAGGAATTTGGAGTGGGAGTCATGGAGAATGCTGGTCATTTTTTCATGGATCATAGAATGTTAAAAGCAAATGGAATTTTGAAGTACCATTTGAATGACATTCGTCAAGTCATTGAATGTACTCAGAATTCTCATTTCAATTTTCTTACGTTATCGTTTAAAAATCTAGTGTATGGCCAGCATAAGAGATGTATTTTACATTTTATTTTTTAATTGACTGTAGGAGAAAAAAAAGATTTTATTTTATTTGGGAACTATAACTATGATATAAATTGTACATGGGCTCTCTATTGGATGTACTATGTACTTTTACTCCAAGATACAAAATTTACCGTCAAAATTCCTTTTTTTTTTTTTTTTTTTTTTTTTTTTTTTCCTTCAATATTTTTTGGTAAAAAATGTAGATCAATAGTGGAACTTAAAGCAGAGTTCCACCCATAAAAATAATTTTACATAAATGTGCAGCAAATAACATAACAAATGACATTTGGTGAATTTTTTTGTTTTGTTTTTACTTACCTTTTAATCTCTGTTGCTATGCGGTCCCTTCTAATCTTCCCCTTCCTCACCACGGCTCCTGATGTCACTTCCCTCGGCTCCTCTGCTCCTGGGCGATGTGTGTCATCATTTCTCAGGAGTCAGTGGGCAGCTCCGAGGGCTTCGTTGCCATCACAACAGGATGGGCACTGCCAACGCCGTTGTGATGGCAACCTGTATAGTTTACAGTGCCGCTACGTGATATTACTGTGCATGCGTGAGAACGGGCGGTGCATGCTGGGAATACAGTAGTGCCGTATCTTGGAAGAATATGCTTGTGGGCTTCACATGCCCACAAACAATATAGGAAGTGCCAGGACAGGATAATATAACTTACTTTTTTATCTTAAAGCGGACATCGAGCTGCAAAATTTTCAAAACACATAAGTGGTATATGTCTATGTTCTGATACTAAGATATGCATAAAAGAAAAAAATTCTAACATGTCGTTGGAACTCCGCTTTAAAAATGTTTGTTCATTAAAAATCTGCTTTTTCAACTCTAGGTATTTGAATCTATTGAAAAGTCTGAAAGCATCACCCTTACCATCTTAAATACAGGTCATTTCCTCATCTGTCAAGGACATACACTACTGGTAAGACAGATCAGTACAGGGATAGCTGTGTGCCTTTTCTTCTGTGTTTGTTTTCCAGCACAGGCATTCTTCATTATGACATCCACCAAGGTGACTTTCAAATGACCTATCATGTGATATTTTTTTTTTTTTTCCTTTGCTCAGGTACATAGCTGGAGTGCTGAAATGCTATGAATGCTCATTAATACAAACTATATATTATTTGCACTACAGTTAACTAAACATATCGATGCCGTCACTCATTTGTCAACAAGGGTAGAAAGCACACATTGTATTTAAAAATATTAGACATAACTGTAAATACACAATTTACATTTTGTTATAACTTAATGTAATAGAGTACTTTTGTTTTCTTTTGGTTTGTGTATTTAGCTAGGGAATTTGGACATTGAATTATACTGGCTAATCAGAGAGGAAGTGTTGAATCATTTATTATCAGAATTAAGTGCAGCACCTTAAAGGAAAGAAGGCCCTGTTCTGACTGATATTAATTATGCTGTGACAAACCAAATGCTACATCTGTAGCTATTCCAATTCCAGTGACCCCTCTCCATTTTAGATCTGGGAGCAAAATAGCCATAGACACCATGTCACATTACTAGTAGTACATTTATTCATACATACATTTTGTAACTGTTCAGTGCCTGGTTGAGGAAAGCAGATGGACTGATTTTCATGATAGGATGTTATCCATAGTATTCAACATCAACAACAGAAGTGCACCAGCATGGAGTTGTAATCTTGATCCATTTATTTAAATAGAACTATTGCTAAAAAAAAAAAATAAGCACTTCAGCGGGTATTTACTGCATCCACAGTCAGTTCTCTTTTAGTTCCCCTGCAAAGCCCAAATACACGTTGAAAGAGAAACGCAGGAATAAAAAATAACAAACATCCATACTCACCTAGATGGCTGCAGCAGCATCGATCCGAGCTGCAGCTGTCCCCCGCCGCCTCCACATTGAGAATGATCGCTCAGTTCTTGGGTATGCTTTGAGCAGAGAGTGGTCACTGTCAGTTGCCACTCTGTGCTCTGCTCTTCCAGCGATCACTGGGGAACCAGCCTGTGGAGGGGACGGAAGCAGCTGCCTTAGGCTGAGAGGCTGAGCCTGCTGGTCTGGCATCTGGGCAGATCCCGACATTGTCGGGATCCCTGCGGGCGTCATTATACAGCGGACTTTAGCCTGCTGTTGGCTAAATCTGAGTTACAGTAGTACAGACCTAAGTTCACTCCTGTGACCCACAGGAGAAGTATGGCCAAAAGAGCTTTGGCCATACTTTAAGCTTTCCAGTGAAGTCCACCTAATGCACCCAATGCCTTCTGATGGTATGGCAATGATGCTGCATTGCTCCTAAATTTAAAGTAGCATTGTCACTCCCCTGTAGGCTGTGCCTGCTTACCCTACAGTGGGATAAGATATTGCAAGGGGTGTGTCTATATTAGCATTGTGACTTCTAAATCACAAGCCTGTAGCTTGCCAGTCAGCATCCGGCCACACCTAGTTTTACCCACTGCTTTCTGAATTGACAATACTGCCTTTGTTAAAAACTTAGGGAAAAACAGCGGCACTCATCTGAGTGCAGTATGTTAGAACAGGTAATGGTTTTAATAATGATTAAATATGCAACTCACAGAGTAAGGGGTTAAAAACAGACTAATCACAATGGTGGCCTCTCTGTGTAATCCTGATCCAGATAGCTGGCAGTATGGGGGGCTGCAGATGCAGAAGCTACCTGGCTGATCTGGCCACTTCCTGTGCCCCCCTCTGTGACCCGACCACGATAATCATGGCTGCTGAGCCCTGACTACCTTGGTCAGTTTACGTGCCCAGTCATCCGCAGCTCTCCTCTGTCCTCCTCACCCCCTTCCTCTCTGCTTGTCAGCTCCCGTGTCTGTGTCTCTGTCTCCATGCCCCCCCCCCATTGCTATTCATAGCAAAAAAAAATCCTCTGCCCCTCCTGTTGTAGCCCTGGATCGTAGTAGCAGAGTGGCCGGGAGTCACATGACCGGCCTGAAGATAACTGAAAAAAGGGATTTAGAGGCATCTGTTTTAACAAACACTTATACAGTAATATAGAAGCAAAAAAATCCTGGACCGCCGCAATCCGTAGAAAGGCATCTTTATTTAGAAAAATAGTATAACATTCAAAATGACAGTCAAAACAAAACGTGGACAAAAGGATTAATGACTAACGCGTTTCACATCATTTGATGCTTAATCATAGCTGAATTAATCAAAATAATTAGAATTCAATAATTTGAATTAGTGAGCGGCATTCCTCTCACTTACACAGTAAGTTATTGCCAGATAAAAGAGAGGGGCTGCCAGTTAAAGGGGTTTTTAGGGTTACAACCATTTTAACTTTGTATCATCCGCAGATACTGAAATTTAGCTATTTATCCCATCCTCTATATCGTTTATGAATAAATTAAGAATTGTTCCCAGGACAGATCCTTGGAGGACTCCACTGAACCATTCAGAGTACTCGCTATTTATCACCACCCTTTGGACCCGCCTCTGTAGCCAGTTCTGAATTCAGGTACTCAAACTATGGTCAATGCCGACAGACCTCAGTTTGTAAAGTAAACGTTTGTAGGAAGCTGTATCAAAATGCCTTTGCAAAATCCAGATATACCAGATCCACAGGCCTTCCTTTTAGTGGCATCGCTATGAGAGTGTGGGGGGTGCGGTCTGTACCCGGGTGACACTCACCAGAGGGATGACACCTGGGCCTGGTGCTGGATTGAGAGAGGTGCCGCAGCTTTCTTCTCTTCCTCCTTCCCCTGGGCCCTCCAGTATCTCTGCTGTTGTTGCGTGTCGTCTTAGCTCCCCCCGCAATCATGTTCGGGAAGGGAAAAGGAGAAAAGAATTGTGAGACAGATGCATAGACAGTCTGGAGTCCCGTAGCCCAGTGCCCGCATGTCCTCCGGGAACCGGCACTGCAGTCGCCTATTATTGTGACAGGCAGACGGGGAGAGGTGCCGGCTGCCTATCACAATTACACACCTCAGAACTGACGGAGCTTGGGCTACTCCTCCACTCTGACAATACATCCACAACAGGAGGCGGAGCCTAGGAGGAGGGGCATTTGTGTGGACAGAGCCACGCTGATCTGAGGTCTGTAAAGCCTCGTACACACAATCAGATTTTCGGACAACCGTTCGTCCATTTTTTATAGCATGCTAGTTTCATGTCAAAAGTGAAGAGGCTACCCAATATACGAAAATTTCTATACGACAGAATACAACTTCAGAAGTGACGTCTTGTGTTGAATAGTTTTGTATGTGTTCTTTAGTTTTCTGAGCACGCGTAGTCTTGCTCTTAGGATTTTTTTTGTACGAATACCGTACTAATTATACGAAAATCAGACGTTGAGTACACTACAATAAAAATGTTATGGTCTGCGCATCCAGCTTTTGTCTCACGAAAACCCGGCACAGGAAATTTGGTCAAAATTGATGGCAAGATGAATGCAGTATGTTATCAAACAATACTGGAGGAACCTTTTCATTCATCAGACAGGAAGCTGCACATGGGACGTACTTGGCCATCTCAGTCTCCTGACCTCAATATCATTTAGCCACTCTGGGGAGATCTCAAGCGAGCAGTTCATGCAAGACAGCCCAAGAATTTACAGGAACTGGAGGCTTTTTACCAAGAGGAATGGGCAGCTTTACCATCTGAGAAGATAAAGAGCCTCATCCACAAATACCACAAAAGACTTCAAGCTGTCAGTGATGTTAAAGGGGGCAAATAGACTGTATTAAGAACTGGGGTATGTAAACTTTTGATCAGGGCCATTCGGGTAGTTTATGTTGTCATTATGATTTAAAAAGAGTAAATACAGTTGATTGATAATAAATGGCTTCAGTCAAACACTAACCATGAGTGAAAAAAAAGTTTTTGTTATCATTCATATTCTCTGAAAAATGACAAAGAAATCATAAATTCTGCCAGGGTATGTAAACTTAAACCCCCACCAGGAGACTATCCAATAAGACTGTATATTGCCCAGCGTGTAAAGGCAGATTAAGATTTATAAATCTTCCTGGGGAGCAAAGAACCTCGACCAGGCTCCCCCTCCCACTAATAGCAAGAATATGTTTTGCCCATATCCAAGATGGGGCCCTTCCCGCTGGCCTTTGAGCTTGTGCGGAAGCGGCACGCCCTGATGACCTCACCAGGAGCATCGAGGCTTAGAAAAACCAGCACCGAGTGCGCCCCCCCAAATGGAAAAGGACAAGGAAACCTAAACCAACATTCAAAGTTAAAAATAAGGGAAAAAGGCACTGACAATACAGGAACAGGATAATGGGAAACAAATAAGGGAAAGACAAAGCCTGCAAGGTGTAAGAGTCCCATAAAGAAAAATGGAATGGTGAGATAGCTGACAACCCCCCCCAATGCTCAAAGCCATAGTCAGATAGGAAAAATAGCAGATTTTGATCCTAAAGAGGAACATTAAAACACTCAAGACCCACAGAAGGGGATCCCAGGTTATTTAGCAGCACAAGCACTGGGACTACGTTCTGGGAGAAGCTGAACCCAGATGGATACTGCACTGAGGCAAAGGTGGGGAATAGTACTGCTTACTCTTGACTGGTGCATTGAGGTATGAGAAAAAATAAGAAGCATGGGGTGGGGCCTAACTACTCCTTTTATTTATGCTATTCACTGGTCCTGGGGGAGTGGAAGAGAGGCAGAGCTTCATCACTGGTATGCTGCCATGTTAGCATCAGGAAAAAGTTTTGCCTTTTAGTTCTTCAAGATGAAGCTTAATTAGTATTGTTTAAAAAAAAAGACAACTGAATAGACTAAACTGTACCCCAAATACATTATTGTGCTGCTTGAAATAGAGGTAGACTGTGCTGAAGAACAGATGTGTCAGCTTCATATTTTACCATATAAAATTGCCAAAGTAAAATAGTAAATCCATTCAGGGCAGCATTGTATATGTTCTGTCCAAGCTTTGTAAGTGAAGTAGCCAGGAAAGTTGCAGATAGCAGTGTGGAAACATGAATCAGAAGAGGAAAATCTGGATAAACTAGAAGATTAGACTATACATATTGTAATAAAGAAAGCTTAAAAATTCATTTTGCTTCTAAATCCTCTATTTCCCTCTGAGATAAAGTTCCATTAATTTAGCATACATCTTACACAGCACTGATTGCATTTTGACTTGGCAAAACTGATTTACAAGTAGTTTGCTGCTTTGCTGTCTATGTGGACAAGTTGTTAAACATTTTTTTTTAATTGGTAGCTGTGGGTAACATGTCATAAAAAAAATGTAGTGCAGTTTTCTAATATCAGCTGCAGTTGAAATAAGTGACATTTATTTTTTGTTTTGTTTTTTGTTTTGTGTTTTTATTGATCAGTTTCTGTAAAGGTAGAGAAGTAGATAAGGTCAGAGCTTGTAGCTCAGGCCCGAACATTGCTAAAGATGGAAGGTCAGGCTTTTTCCTCCTTTTCATCCAAGGTACTGCCTTTTGAAGCCCCCCGTGAATGGTTTACACTGTCATTATTGTGCTGCAGTTCCCACCGTGGTGCTCTTCTGGAAAAAAGGAAATGCAGCTCACAAACACTCTTGCTCTGGAGTGACACCGCCCTAGTAAGAACTGGTTCCAGGTGCTGGCTTTGCTGGTTTGCAGTGAGGTAGAAAGAAATCCTGGATAGCTGCACTCTGGGATGAGGACATCTTTATTTCAATAAAATCCAACAATACAGTCAATTGCAGAGATGTACAGGGTGGTAGACTGCTAGTCTGTACGTCTCTGCAATTGACTGTATTGTTGTTGTTGTATTTTATTGAAATAAAGATGTCCTCATCCCAGAGTGCGGCTATCCAGGATTTCTTTCTACCTCACGTGGTGCTCTTCTGCTTAGCTTTTCTGGGCAGTGGTGGCAATGTGATTTCCAGGGTATTCCCTGTATAGCCATAACAAAGACAGAGTAAGGCTGATATACCAAAGTAATTCACTCAGAGTTACATAGTTACATAGTAGGCGAGGTTGAAAAAAGACACAAGTCCATCCTATGTGTGATTATGTGTCAGTATTACATTGTATATCCCTGTATCTTGCAGTCATTCAGGTGCTTATCTAATAGTTTCTTGAAGCTATCGATGCTCCACGCTGAGACCACCACCTGTGGAAGGGAATTCCACATCCTTGCCGCTCTTACAGTAAAGAACCCTCTACGTAGTTTAAGGTTAAACCTCTTTTCTTCTAATTTTAATGAGTGGCCACGAGTCTTGTTAAACTCTCTTCTGCGAAAAAGTTTTATTTCTCAAGTCATCTTCCAGGACGGCACACCTGAGAGATGAGAGGCTCCTCCCCACAGGAAACACAATCAATCAACAGCTGTTTTAAGTCCACACCCTTCCCCCTGATCCTCAGTTTTTGATTGTGTTTCTCCCTACACGGGGAAACTTTGTTTTTTTTTCCAAATGACCGAAGCCTGGGGCTGGTGGTCTCCCCCTGGGAGCCGGACCAAATGCCTGGGAAGCCTCTGGGTCTGGCGGGATATATTTATCCTTCCCGGGGGGTTCCCCTATCCTTTCCTCAGGGGGGGCAGCAGAAACTGGAAGAGCCCCCCTGAGAGCTGAAGGCCCCTGGGTACAGTGGTGTCCCCAGAACTTCAGGGGCCTTTATCCTGTCTCCCCCCCCTTACCTGTCCGGAAGTCCTTTCAGACGGGGGTGCTGGCCGTCGGTTCTTTCCAGGGGGATCGTATCCCCTGACTCCTGGGTCCCTGGTAGCTCGCGTGGGCTGCTGGAGAGGGCACCGCCTGAACGACCCACGTTCTTACCCAGAAGGGAAGGCTGAGAGTCAGCAGGAGCAGGCGCCCACATCCTCCTTTCGAGGAGGCACCAGTTTACTATGGTGAATGTCTGCCTAAACCACCTCATGGGAATGAGGAACGTACGGCATTGCCCCCCCCCCCCCCCCCCCATGTGTATATACTGACTGGACAGTGCAGGACACAGCCTAACCTTGCAGCTCCCTAAAGGGACAGCAGTTGGAGGGGGGGGCACTTTGGCGGCTATCCTCCTTGCGTGTGGACCATAAGGATGGAAAAGCAAGCCCGGTGGCTGTGGAAAAAGGGGAAGACGACAACGGTGAGTCAAAAATCCCCAATCCCAGCCAGATGGTTTCTGGGCATTTGAATCCAGACCCCAGGGGAGATTATCTCAAATAGCCCAGAAGCTTTTGCTAAACACACCAGCCACAGCTCCCTCCTACATCAGAGATGCTGTATGGTGGACAAGTGGTGCAGAGGAGCGAGTGTGCCTAAACCACCTCAGATGGGAAAGAGGTAGGTAAGGCATTTTTTCCCCTTCCACCTGTATTTACTGAGTGGTGCAGTGCAGGACCTGGGGTCTGCATAACAAAATAGCCCAGAAGCTACTGCTAAAAACCGCCAGCCACAGCTTCCTCTTATAGCAGAGACACTGTGGTTATCACAACAGTAGGTTGCCAGCCTCTCCCTACATACCCAGTTGTGGTACATTAGTAGGGGTGAATACAGCAAAGAGGGTGACCTGGTAGAACAAAGAGTTCCTTACTGGCCAGGTATACCACTGAACAAGTTATTAATGGTGCAATGGTTGAAGGATTCAGGAGTAAGCTCCCTTGCTCAGCAGGTGCACTAGGTTATCTGGCCCTATTAGCCCAGCTGCTAGGAATCTGCTTAAAGTTGCTCCAAGATGCTTAAAAGCTGACCTAACTTTCAACAATGTGGCAGGGACCAAGCTTGTGTGTGGCACAGTAGGGGTTCCCTTGTGACAGATCCTCCTTTTGGGGGTTGCTTGCTATGGGTAACTTTTCATAAGCTCCAACCTCCCACTCCACTCTTACATTGTAGTTATATTTTAATGCAGGGGGTAAGAAAAACCTTTTTGTTGGTTTGAGCTACAGTCCACTCAGTGACAGATCTAAAAGCGATTTACCATAAATCGTTTTTCCTATATCCTTTGATTAAGGATTTTCTGTGCAAACATATGTAAGAGCTAGATGGCTATAGGATTGCTTCTTTAAGGGCTGCAGGTGGCTATTTACCTCCAGGCTAAATTGGTAACCACCCTTTTTAGAGGTCTTATATTGGTCTCTAGGGCGGGGCTCATTGAGACTTACTGATCAGCCCCACCCGTGTATGAGCTGGCTAGTGTTTGCTCAATCTACGGAGGTAAGGTAGGATAACAGCTACTATAGTAAGGTGTCCAACCATTTTAGGATTGGTTCCTTCACTGGTGGTGAAGGATTAGTATCTACAGCCCAGGCTATGCCTATGAAATAATTTGCTCCTGTTTGGTTATTTCATAAAGGGATACACCATGACTCCTTCTTGGCTGCTCACCAGTAGACCTCAGTAGTGAAGGTTTGTGTTTGGTGGCACAACTAAAGTACACATTGAGATTTGTGACCTCTCTGCTGAAGCTTGTTGGGTGTCCCTTATATCCTAAAGGTACTGCTTTGTTTGGCTACAGATGAGAAAATACAACAGGGAAGGTGGTCTGTACTTTCTGGTTTTGTGCCGCACGCCAGAAACGCACATCATTGAGTCTGGTGATGACATTTCTGCTCATAATTGTTATATTGCTGCACATCAGACCTACACAAGATTGGGGTCTGTTTTGTGGGGTTTTTGTGTCCTGTATTACTGCCTTATTGGTTGCTTATCAGAAAGGCAGCAGGAAAGATTGATGGCAGGGGTAGTACATATACTGCCTTTGGTAATCGGTACAGCACCACAAGGTGGCGTCGTGCTGATTCAGACAGTGCTATTAACGGCAATAGCTGCCGATTTTAGGCATGCAATTTGACATGAGTCGCATACCAAATCGCTTCAATATGGATGTGCTATCTCTATTCAGAATTGTTAGATTGTTGCACATTAGAGATATACACGATAGAAGTTTGTCTGTGGGTCCTGTATTACTGCCTTATTGGTTGCTTATCAGAAAGGTAGCAGTGAAGATGGATGGTCCTGATTTTGTTGGAAAATACAAAATTGAACCTGTGCCAGGGGTAGTACACATACTGCCATTGGTAATCAGTGCAGCACCACAAAGTGGCCTGGGCTGATTCAGACAGTGCTATTAACGGCAATGGCTGCCAATTTTAGGCATGCGATTTGACATGTTGAGTCACATGCCAAATCACTTGAATATGGATGTGCTATCTCTATTCAAGATTGTTGTTGCACATCAGACACATACAAAATTGAAGGTTTACTGCCTTATTGGCTGCATATCAGAAAGGACACAACAGTGAAGGTTGTTTGTCTTTTTCTGATTTGTTTTTGCTGCTCAGCAGGGAGACACATTGAGGGTAATGACATCTCTGCTCAGTATTGGTATATGCTACACATCAGACATACACAAAGATTGAACATTGTTTGTGTCCTGTATGTCCTATATTTACTGACTTATCATCCGTATATCAGAAAGGCACAGCAGTAAGTGGTGTTTCTCATTGATCTTCCTTGCTGTTTCTTAGGTATACACAGTAGGGGGTTGTTGGCTGCACTCCTCCAGGGAGCCACAGCATGGGGATCCCTTGTTTGTTCGACCCGAAAACTGCTTTTCCTGCGACCTGTGTAATCTTGAGGTCTGTGGTTCCGTAAGCAGGGACTGCTGGATACGCTGCGACCTGGAGTCGCACAGTCACGAATGATACCCTTTGGAAGCCATAGTATGACTTCTCATGCGTCTTGCAGTCCCAAGTGGCAGGTTGGGTCGCACGGGTGTGGGAACCCTAAGCTTATCTGTCCCTTCTGGTTCAGGTTTTGCAATGCTGCAGGAATACTCATTGTGGAGTTATTGCCTTATTTTGCAGTAGACCAGAAAGATCGCAGCTGTAAAGGCTGTCTGTTGTTTGTTTTTATGTGGCTGCACAGCAGAAGTACTCAACATTGAAGCTTGTTGGTGCTTTCTGGTTCATATTGCCTTACCTTATGGCACTTCAGAAAAACACAATGCTGTAGGTTGCTTGTGTTCTTTCTCTGTTGGTTATATGTAACTGCACTACAGAACTGCATAACAGGAAGGATTGTCTTATAACTGTACTTGGTGGTTCGTCATAAATACGCAACATAGAAGTTTGGGTCTTTCTGGCTTCTCTTTATAGCCTTGTTTTGCTGTACATCAGTAAAATGCCACTGTAAAAGGGGGTTCCCGTCCTTGCTGTATTTACCAGTTATGACCTAGCTAGCTGCACTTCAGAAATGCGCAGCATTTAAGGTGTGTTTGTGTCTTAATGCTTACATATTGGCCGCACATCAGAAAACCAGACTGTGAGGTTCAGATTTGGGTCTCTTCCCATATTTGATATTTTGGTTTAGCTAGTCACACTCAGATACACAACATTGATGTCTATGCTTGTGTCCTTTCTGTCTAAATCTATTGTGCTATGTCCACAATCTATGATTTTTTTTATTTGTGATATTAATAATACATGTATCACCTTTTTGTATTTCAGCCTTCTCTTCCGTGAAAGGGCCAGGAGTTCTGGTGCAGATGTCACATGTCAGAAAGCCTCGACCCCTTACATTCAGGGATGCCAGAGCCATTTCCTAGGGTTGAAGCCCAGTAGAGTTATGGGTCACTGGAGGAAGGCGATAATGAATCGCCCCGTTTAATAAGAACTTAGGAAGTTAGGTTCAGAGGAGTTTTATGGCCTGAAGATGAGTATAAACATGTATACCCGACTAAATAGGTTACAGCTCGGTGCATGGCCTTCATTTTGCCCTTCTAGCAAGAATAGATGTAGCAATATGAGTGTTCTTCTCCTGCTATAGATGTTAATCTCCTGAGTAGGCTCTCAGGCGTAAGTAAAACTATAGATTGGGCATGCCTTAAACCCAGGGATTAAGTTTTTGTTAATCTATTTCCCTTAAGTAGGTTTCCCTTCAGTCTTTGACGTAAAGCTAAAAATGAACAAAAAGGGGTTGTCTGTCAGGGGCCCCCCTTTTTTGGCAGTTTTATTTCCCTGGACAGGGTTGTGTTAAGACAGGCCCCCTTATGGATCAATGTAGTGTCCTTGTCTTACAACACAGGTCTCCGATTAATCTTTTTAGTGGTTCTAAACAGCACCTATAGGCAGAATAGGCCATTGTTGGTAGATGTGTGACAGACAACATTGATAACCTACAAGTTTAACATGTTTTCTGATTCCATCTTTAAGAGCCCACTCCACCTAGATCCTGCATCCGAAACAGAGAAGGCAGGGACACCGGTGGAGTAGACCGGCAGATCAGCCGCATGATCCAGCTAAGATACCTTCATCAAGCATATGGAGTGAAGGTAAAGCTCACTGCAGAACCGAGGTTCGCCAAGAGGGTCTTGCAGTGGTCCCACCCTAAAGGTAGGCCTGAGCTACTTGATTATCCTCTCAGGTGTGCCGTCCTGGAAGATGACTTGAGAAAAGTACTAGTTACTTACCGGTAACTGTCTTTCTGGGAAATCTTCCAGGACGGCAGGCCTACTTCCCACCCGTTGGAGGAGGGAAAATTTTAGAACACTAGAAGGTGAGTGCCTATGAGGAATGATTTCCCTTGTGAACCAGGTTCAGGAGTTACTTCTCTACAAACTGAGGATCAGGGGGAAGGGTGTGGACTTAAAACAGCTGTTGATTGATTGTGTTTCCTGTGGGGAGGAGCCTCTCATCTCTCAGGTGTGCCGTCCTGGAAGATTTCCCAGAAAGACAGTTACCGGTAAGTAACTAGTACTTTTCTATTGTAGGGTCACCAGTACGGTATTTGTATATTGAAGTCATATCCCCTCTCAAGCGTCTCTTCTCCAGAGAGAATAAGTTCAGTGCTCGCAACCTTTCCTCATAACTAAGATTCTCCATACCCTTTATTAGCTTTGTTGCCCTTCTTTGTACTCGCTCCATTTCCAGTACATCCTTCTTGAGGACTGGTACCCAGAACTGGACAGCATACTCTAGGTGCGGCCGGACCAGAGTCTTGTAGAGTGGGAGAATTATCTTTTTATCTCTGGAGTTGATCCCCTTTTTAATGCATGCCAATATTCTGTTTGCTTTGTTAGCAGCAGCTTGGCATTGCATGCCATTGCTGAGCCTATCATCTACTAGGACCATCAGGTCCTTTTCCATCCTAGATTCCCCCAGAGGTTCTCCCCCCAGTGTATAGATTGCATTCATATTTTTGCCACCCAAATGCATTATTTTACATTTTTCTACATTAAACCTAATCTGCCATGTAGTTGCCCACCCCATTCATTTGTTCAGATCTTTTTGCAAGGTTTCCACATCCTGCGGAGAAGCTATTGCCCTGCTTAGCTTAGTATCGTCTGCAAATACAGAGATTGAACTGTTTATCCCATCCTCCAGGTCATTTATGAACAAATTAAATAGGATTGGTCCCAGCACAGAACCTTGGGGAACCCCACTTCCCACCCCTGACCATTCCGAGTACTCCCCATTTATCACCACCCTCTGAACTCGCCCTCGTAGCCAGTTTTCAATCCATGTACTCACCCTATGGTCCATGCTAACGGACCTTATTTTGTACAGTAAATGTTTATGGGGAACTGTGTCAAATGCTTTTGCAAAATCCAGATACACCACGTCTACGGGCCTTCCTTTATCTAGATGGCAACTCACCTCCTCATAGAAGGTTAGTAGATTGGTTTGGCAAGAACGATTCTTCATGAATCCATGCTGATTACTGCTAATGATACCGTTCTCATTACTAAAATATTGTACATAGTCCCTTATCATCCCCTCCAAGAGTTTACATACTATTGATGTTAGGCTAACTGGTCTGTAATTCCCAGGGATGTATTTTGGGCCCTTTTTAAATATTGGTGCTACATTGGCTTTTTTCCAATCAGCTGGTACCATTGCAGTCAGTAGACTGTCTAAATGGAGTGAATATTCAATTATCCAATCATGTCAAAAGCAAATTCCTGTTTATTTCATCTGCTCATTAATAGATAATTGAAGTGAATATTAACTTTTTCTTTTGCGTTAACATTTTGACCTCCTTTAGTAGATCAGCCTCCTTGCAGTGTCTGATTGTAGGCTCCCACTGCCATTTTGGAAGTCTGCAGCCAAGTGAGACATTTTTCAAAACAGGACAGTTAGAGAATTCAGGCATTGCTAGAGAAATCTTTTAAGCTGCAACACAAACAAAAAGTATCCATGCTTGCAGACTCCACCCATAGCCCAATTTGGGAAAGCTTGCATCTTTTAGACTAGAGACACTACTTTTCACAGTGTAACCTAAAGCCTTGTACACACAATCAGATTTTTGGATGACCGTTCGCCTGTTTTTTGTTGCATGCTAGTCTCATGTCGAAAGTGAAGAGGTTATTCACTATATGAAAATTCTCAGAATACAACTTCAGAAGTGAAAAAAAAAATGTGTTTAAATAGTTTTGTATGCATTCTTTCGTTTCTGAGCCTGCGTAGTCTGCTCTTACATTTTTTTCGGATGAAAACCATACTAATTAAACGAAAATCGGACGTTGAGTTCATGTATGACAAAAATGTTGTAGTCTGCACGTCCTGCTTTTGTTGGACGAAAAATCGGAATCGGCTGTCGAAAGCACCATACTAACGATCCGAAAATCGCCAGATTGTTCGTCGGACTAAATTTTACTCCTGATTTTCGTATTGTGTGTACGGTCCTTAAAGGTCTGCAAACTCTTCAGCTCCTTGACCCCTTATGAAATTTCAGATTGTTCATCGGCCCCCAAACATTTGTTATATGAAATTCAAAGGTTATGGGTTGAAGGTTTCCTGCCATGATTACTGAAAATCGCTTCACATAATAGGCACATAGGTATTGTTTCATTGGTAAACAAAGCTATGTACCCAAATTTTACATATTCTTATGAATACTGTTGCCACTTCCTCTTGGCATCATCAGCTTTTATTGTGGTTGTTACAATGCTGATATTTTAGTAAATGGACAGCAGTTAGTTCTTTGGCACAAGTCCCTTCGCTTTAGGTGTACTCACTGACGCTCAGCAATCGAGGATGTACTCACTGGCTTGCCAACTGAGTTTTAGGTGGATGTAGTCCCTGTCTTTCCAGAAGGGGGAAACAAAGCAAACAAGGCCAGTAACAACATACAGCTGATAGAAACAGCCCAATACTACTCTTGCTGGTGTGCTTTGAAAATAAATGTGCGCAATTTGGTTCCAGTGCCCAGTTAGCCTAAAAAAAGGAACGTGCAGGATGTTTAACCACTTCAATACTGGGCACTCTCCCCCCACCCCCTTCCTGCCCAGGACAATTTTCAGCTTTCAGCACTGTCACACTTTGAATGACAATTGGGATGCCATGCAACACTGTACCCCTACTACATTTTTATAATTTTCTTCATACAAATAGAGCTTTCTTTTGGTGGTATTTGATCACCACTGGGTTTTTTATTTTTTGCTAAACAAACTAAAAAAGACCGAAATTTTTGAAAAAAATAAAGCTTTTCTTTGTTATAAAATTTTGTTTTATAACATGAGGTGGCACTGATCAGGCAATAATATGTAGAATTGATGGGCACTAATAGGTGGCACTGATATGCAGCACTGGTGGGCACTAACAGGCGGGACTAAAGGACACTGATAGGCGGAACTGATGGGGACTAATAGATGGCACTGAGGCACTAATAAATGTCACTGATAGGCAGCACTGATGAGGAGGTACTGACAGCCATTACTGATTGGCACTGATTGGCATCTGAGAAGGGCACAGACAGGCGTTACTGATGGGCACTGATTGGGATTTTGGTGGGCACTGATTGGCATTGAGGTGGGCACCTCTGATGGGGGCTGCGCTGATAATCAATGCGCTGATTATCAGTTCACACCCCCCCCCCCCCCCCCGACAGGAGAGCCGCCGATCTGCTCTCCCTGTCAGCGCGAACCGCTACATCATAGGCTCATTACCACTATCTGAGATTCGGTGTGTCAGACGCACCACACCACTGATCTGCGATCCACCCGGGGGCGTGCACGAGCGGGTTATTCTGCTGAATCCGCAAAGGGGGGAGGGAAGTGGTTAATTTACTTCATACTATAAAGAATGCAGGGACGGACAGTCAGGGGAGGCCTCGTTTTCCACTTCTTGATTAGAGTTTGAACACTGCTGATTGGCATTCTCAATTCCTTGGATATCTTTTTATATCCCTTTCCTGTTTTTTATACAGTTCAACTATCTTTTCCCGCAGATCCTTTGACAATTCTTTTACTTTCCCCATGACTCAGAATACAGAAACATGCAGCACTGGATGAAAGATGCAAGGGTCTGTCAGAAGTCCAGAAACTCATTGACCCTTTATACACACACACTAATTACAAGCAAACAGATCACAGGTGAGGATGGTTACCTTTTAATAGCCATTCAAACCCCTTTTTTGTCAACTTGTGTGCATGTTATCAGGCCAAAATCACCAGGGTATGTAAACTGTTGATCAGGGTCATTTGGGTAGTTTCTGTTGTCATTATGATTTAAAAAGAGTAAACACAGTTGATTGATAATAAATGGCTTTAGCCAAACACTAACCATGAGTGAAAGAAAAACTTTTGTATTATTCATATTCTCTGAAAAATGGCCAAGAAATCATAAATTCTGCCAGGGTATGTAAACCTATGAGCAACTGTAAATATTTTTTTTAGCAGACACCCTAGGGAATAAAATGGTGGTCGTTGCAACTTTTTATCTCGCACAGTATTTGCACAGCAATTTTTCCAAACGCGTTTTTTTTTTTTTTTTAGGGAAAAAAACTTTAATGAAAAGAAAAAAACACTAAAGTTAGCCAATATTATTATTTTATTTATTTATGTATAATGTGAAAGATGATGTTTTATGGTGAGTAAATAGATACCTAACATGTCACGCTTTAAAATTGCACACACTTGTGGAATGGCGCCAAACTTCAGTACTTAAAAATCTCCATATGCGACGTTTTATTTTTTTACAGGTTACATGTTTAGAGTTACAGAGGAGGTCTAGTGCTAGAATTATTGCTCTCTCTCCAACGTTCGTGGCGATACCTCACATGTGTGGTTTGAACCCCGTTTACAACAGTGCTTCACCAGCCACTGACCATTTTATTGCATATTGAAAATTACAAATATATGAATGAAAAAAACATACATATGTATAAATATTTTGCATCATAAATTTGATCAGCAGTAGAGCTCGGCTGTTTACCTGGAGTCAGTGGCAGTAGTGTTCCTATCTTCATTCCTTTGAGTCAGCATGGTGCAGTGCAATAGTGTGATATATAATAGAAAATGTATCAGGAGATGCTGAATGCAGAGATGAGTAGGAAGACCCAAAACAAGTGGAAGGAAAAGATCCAGGAACTATGCCAGAGAGATATTAATGCTTGAGATAGACAGACAGGTGCTGACTCCACCCATAAGGACCCTTTCACATTGATCAGTTTTAAATGAGCTTTTGGTATTTTAAAAGCAGAACAAAAATGCATGAAAAATGTACCCCTTTAAATTCCTTGGAACCCTCCACACTAATGTGCTGTGTGTTTTTAAGCACCTTGACACCGAACACTTTCACCCCCTTCCTGCCTAGGCCAATTTTCAGATTTCAGTGCTGTCACAATTTGAGTGACAACTACTCCGTCATGCAACACTGTACCCAAATAAATTTAAAAATTTTTTTTTTTTTTTTTTTTAAACAGTTAGGACCCTGTCACACGGGCGCTCCGATCAGGTCCGTCTGTCAGTTTTTCAGGCGGACCTGATCAGATGCTCCATTCACCCCTATGGAACGGCGGATGTCAGTGGTGACATGTCCGCTGACATCCGCCATTATCTGATCCTTTCCGTGAAATCCAGACAGATGAAAGCCCTATTTTCCATCCGTCTGGAGAATCAGATTGGATGAAAACAGACAGGCGGACAGTTTTCATCCGATCTCCATAGAGGAGAGGAGGCTTTGACGGTCCACCTCCGCACAGTGAATGGAGACTGACCTGTCATCCGCCTGGTCAGTGGGGATCAGCAGATTGATCCCTGCTGAGCAAAGCGGAGTCCTTACACGGACAAGCCTGTGAGAAAGGACCCATAGAGCTTTCTTTTGGTGGTATATTCACTGTTATTATTTTCATTCATATAGCAAAAAAAAAAAGTTTATCTTAGGCCAAAATGTATTCTGCTATATTTCTGTCAAAAATACCCCAAATAAGTGTATATACTGTAATTTAGTCTGTGTGAAAGTTCTGTAGTCAACAAACTATGGCATACAGTATACGTTTTGAAAATTAATCAGTCCTGATGTACTGACTGCCTCATTAACTAATTTCTTGGGGGCCTAAATAGCCAGGACAGTACAAATACCCCCCAAATTACCCCTTTTTGGAATGTAGACCGTCCAAGGTAGTTAGGAAGAGGCATGGTAAGTTTTTTGAAGTTGTAATTATTTGTCACTATTTTTTGGAAAATTAAGTAATTAAAAGCACCTTTGGGCTTCCAAGGAGCATAAATTACATGTAAATTAGCCATCTAACTTGAGTACCTATCGCATTTTTGGAGGTCCTGGAGCACCAGGACAGTGGAAACATCCACAAATTGACCCCATTTTGGAAAGCAGATACAGGTGTGTCCTTCCGGAATTAGAGAGCGCCTGCCCGGCAATTTATGTACATATGGCTGGCAGGAACTGGTTAAAAAAAGTCCTGTTAAGTATCTCTGTTGCAGAAAGGAAAAAGCTTTCTCAATCTTTTAGGACAGGCATTGCCTCAGCTTCCAGCCTCCTATAGAAAACTCCTCCATTACGCATCTTGCATTTGGTATTTCAGATGGAAAACCCAGTAGAAGGAAGTACTTCACCAGCTGACCTCATTAACACACACCCTGCACCTGCCTTCGCCCTCCAGGAGATTGCTCCCACCCACCTCTGTACTCATATCATTATCAGTCTATGTTATCTGTTCTCCCTGAATAAACAGCCAGTGATCAATTTTTTTTGTTCCTACATCTTGCATGGATCGTAGAGTGTGCTGGAGCTGAGTGATCACATAAGAGCCTATGTGGAGCAGAACTGTAGTATTGAAAACAGGAGAAGTATGTCCTGGAAGTCTGTGAAGCTCACTATACACTATACCAGCTGATTGTACAATGTTCTTTAGATCTACCATCAACTATGTAGTGCAAAGGCCTGCCTGATTGGATACATAGGTGTGTCCTCCTATTATAAAGTTTTGGTAAAACTAATGTAGATTTTACAGAGATTGTACAACCAGATTGTATAGTGTATGGCCACCTTTTATATACCTAGAATGAACTAGTTGCTCCTTTGGTACCATTAATTGTTGAAATCAATGGACTGCCCTATGCGTGTCGTGGGAAAAAGAAGCCAAAAAAGTGTGCTCCCATTATGCTAGGTGTGAATGGGGCCTGAAAGTCAAATTGGTGTGTTTTACACAATGAGGCTCCATTCACATCTGCATGTTTCCAAACGTACAGAAACCTGCACAGAAAATTAGCACTGTACCGTGTGTTTTGGTAATGCACAAACGCGCATCGCACTTGCATTGCCATTAAATGTTAATGGCACCCCAAGCGCAGGTAGCAAGCGTATGTTTGTCATGTGACAAACGTGCTGCAAATGCACCAATAAGTACGGTAAGAAACGCATCACGTTCTGCCCCAAAAACATTCTGGAGCTTCTTTGGAGAGTTTGTTGTGCATAGGGCAGCCCATTCTCTATGCGTGAGTAGCAGAAACACTCCAAAACACCCAAAAAATGTGCGTTCCCACTATGTGGAGATGTGAATGAGGCCTGACCAAGTATCGCTGTCCACTCCCTCCTACGTACTTGTATAAAGATGGTCATACATAATGCAGTCTGATTGTACAATCTCTGTACAATTTCATTTAGATTTGCCATAACTATGAAATACTAGGACCCACCTGAACAATTTATTTCATTTGTATCAAATCAGGCAGGCCCTTGCACTACATAGCTGATGTTAGAACTAAAGGAGATTGTACAATCATATTGTACAGTGTATGGCCACCTTACCGAAAGAAGTAGGTGGAAATAAAACAAGAGGTGGTGTAGTAATGAGGGAGGTGTGGTCCAGAGTGGTGAACATGCCCTGTTTTGTGATGCAGCAAGGCAGTGCATGATGGGATATGAAGCGTCCTGGATGTCGCTTATTCTACAGGAAATGATACAATCAGAAAGCATTTTTTTCAAAATTTAAATAGGCCGGTAAAACTTCAAAACCGCCTTAGATGAGGTAAGTAAGAAGTACATTGGGATGACCTGGACAGAAATGACATTAGAAATGGCTTCTATTTATTATGAAAAGTGCAATTGTGCCTGAAAAGGTGAATTTAGCCTTTAAAAAAGTGCACCAAAAATGCATCTCCCCATTGAAACAAATGGAAAACGTATAAAAAAAAAAAAACCCACCACAGTTGCATTTTTTTTGTTCATTTTTTAAAAATCATATGCCCATATTTCGCAGGTACATGTGGAGTCAGGCAACCAGAAAACACACCAAAAACGCATATGTGTTTTTACTGCGTTTTTTTTTAAACGGAGCAATGTGAAAGGGTCCTAAATCTCTACCTGTAATTAACATATAACATTTGCTTTGACTGACTGTAAAAGAGCATCATTTTTTAGTGTATAGCTCATAGTGTATGATCAGGTACCTGCTTTTTCAGAGGCTGAAAATATGCTCAGCTCTGGTAATGCATTTTATGCTTTTACAATGCCTTTTTTTTAGTCTATGCAGTGTGTGTGTATATATGTGTGTGTGTGTGTGTGTGTGTGTGTATATATATATATATATTGCACTCACATGTTTTCACACACAATATACAATTTTTGTCACCATTTATTTTTAAGTTGTGGTTTTTGTTTTTTTTTTTTTCTTTCTCTGACACACAATGATGTATTATCACCATTATATTTAAAATGTGCTTACCATTTTCACTGTTTAATCCTGCTCACTTATCACCTACTTTGGTTATACAACATCACTCCTTTTATCATAAAATATATTATATTATCATTACACTACTTTACTCCCTATAAGACACTTGTTCCTCTGTAATAAACCTGTGCATTTATAAGAATATCTATAGTGGATGTACATCTCGATATGAACACTAATTAGACATTTATTAGTGTCAGAAGTTCAAACATTTCTGATTCCTATTTGCTGCAGGTGCCGTTTTTCCCTGTCTTTTCCCTGGGGGGTGTCTCAGTGTGGTTTCTTGTAAGCCTTTTGGGCCATATTCCTCCTCCTGGAGAGGCCAGGACAGCCATGGAGTCCACTGGATCATCCAACGGATTTTAAAATAAAATTTCCTGTTGCATCATGGCAGCAAGCATACACTTTGGGTTGTGACTCCGCCCCCACAACCTGATAGGCCCACATAGCTATAAATTGTAGAGAGGGCCCCCGCCCCAGTATTCTCTTATTTTTCCTCACCTGTCAGGACGGATTAAGAAGCACCCCCTTACCGTTTCACCCCAGCCAGGTTCTAGCCTCTCCTGGATGGAAGTCCTTACCTGTACAGCCTCTAAATGAGCTAGATGGAAGGAACCCCACTCTGGTGATCTCAGGGATATGTTGCGGCTCCAGTATAAGCCTTAAACAGGCTTAGTTGTTGTGCAGCGGGTCTCCAAAATCTTTCACATCACTGTTTCTGTGTTTTTCCTGTGCCTTGTAGTCCCTCTATGGCTCTCCTCAGTGCACTGAACATCTCGGCGCTTCAGCGCATGCGGAGTACACAGCTTCAGGGTGTCCCTTCGTTTTTGCCAGGATCCAAGATGGCGTCGAGCGTTGCGCGCCACTACTGCGCATGCGCGAGCGGGACGTGACCTCGGCGGCCATGGCGGCAGATTTAAAAACGCACCTGTTTCTCATGCGGGGCTCCTCCTGCTACCCTGAACGTTTCCTAACTGAATTTCAGCGCTAATACATTGTTGGTGTACCCCCCTTCTGGGTAAGTGACTTTTTATCTCAATGCACCTTTTTCTGGTCTCACTTTGCATGTTCTTACCTTCCTGTATCTCTATCCGGTGTACCACCCTTCTTTTCCAATGGAGGCCGCTGCCCCAGCAGATCACCATCAGCCTAATAGGTAAGGGGGGGGATTCCCGTTGGTAAGTAGTGAAGATCGAAAAAGAGAGCAGGATTGTACTAACGCTGCCTAATTGGTCAGCCCTATCAGGTCCTCGAGATCGTCCATCAAGGCGAAGAGAGACCTCGCACAGTAGAAGCCGCTCCGGCCGCAGGCAAAGCCGCTCACGCGGAAGAAGTTGATCAAGTCACAGGGGAAGCCGCAGAAAGAGTCGATCCTGCTCTAGGCATAGCCGCTCCTACCACAGAAGATCCCCTGCACGTAGACACCAGTCACCTGTGCACCCATCCTGCCCGGCCAGGAATGCTTGCTGGGTATGCGGGGCCACAACCCTCCCAGACAAGCTGGCTTGTCGCAGATGTATTGAGGAGGCCACCAGGGAGAGAGAGCCGGATATCATAGAACCCACTGGAGTCTCAACTCCGCAAGTCTCAACTCCCGATGCGGAGTTTACAGCCCAGAGTGCCTTACCTACCCATCCCAGTACATCAAGGGAACAAGAATTCCCGTCGGACAATGAGGAGCTGGAAGCTTCAGCCGGTTTTGATTTTTCGCTTATAGAGCCTTTCGTTAGATCGGTCAAGGAAGTAATAAACTGGGAGGAACCTAAGGAGGTGCAGCAGAAACAAAGGAAGTACTTTCCAAATCTCGAAAGAGTTCCGGAGGCTTTCCTGTTCATCGATAGAGAAAATTGAGTACTGTCCTTGATACTTTTTTTATTTGCACTAACATACAATTTTTCAGGACAAGCTTTCGGGGTATGTCCCCTTCTTCAAGGTCCAAGCAGTACTGATTCACAAATTTTTAAGCAGAATGTTAAAGAAGAAGAAAAAAAAAAAAAAAAGAGAAAACCAAACACATACACGTTCATAGATGAATTAGATGAGCTGATTAAAGAGGAATGGCAGAATCCTGAAAAGAAGACTAGTCTAACCAACAGACTTTCCAAACTATACCCACTTAAGGAACCCAAGGTATCCCCTTTGGTTCCCCCCCAGTAGTAGATGTATCTTTGATGCGTCTAGCCAGACATGTGACGCTCCCTATTGAAGACGCAGTGACGTTCCGGGACGTGCTTTGATAGGTCATTACTGACCTTAAAAGGGCTTACCTATTTGCAGGAGGCGCCTGCAGACCAGCAGTGGCACTGGCTGCGGTCGGGAAGGCTATCTCCAGTTGGTCCCCTGGTACCGCAAAACTCGTTGCAGAGGGCGCAGATCAAGAGCAGATAATCAAGGCCCTACAGGAACTTGGCCTTGCAGGGGATTTTGTAGCGGAGGCTTCTGTGGACACTATTAGATACGCATCAAGGTCCATGCTGGCCACTGTAACGGCCAGAAGGGCGCTATGGCTTAAACCCTGGTCGGCTGACCCCGCATCAAAATTCAATTGGTGCCGAATTCCATACGACGGGGTAAACCTCTTCGGGACGAAGTTAGATACGGCAATTTCGAAGTTGACCGGCAGAAAGTCAGGTCTTATCCCATCAGACAGAAAGACGAAACAGCAGAGACTGCCTCCCTCTAGACGCAATCTCCCAGAGGGGTACAGGGATTCAAAGGCCGATAGACCCGGGAAAGAATACAGAAGTAGTTGGAAGAACCCTCAGAAGTCTTTCCTCAAATTCCAAAAACCCAAAACCCCTGCCTCCAATGACCAGAAGTCCTTTTGAAGGTTCGCCCTCCCAACCAGCGGTAGTGGGTGCCAGACTCACAAAGTTCAGGTTGGTCTGGGCGGGAACAATAAAAGACCCATGGACAGTGTCCACTATTCATTTCGGGCACAGGTGGTCGTTCAAAGGTCATCCCCCAAGGGATCAAGCACATAGTTACCCCTCATCAAGAGCTAGTGACTTCAGATGCCAGTCTGGAGGGATGGGGGGGCACACTATCAGAACTACGTGGCTCAGGGTCGCTGACCATTCAGGTCACAGGACTCAGTGTCGAACATTCTGGAGATGAAAGCAGCATTTCAGGCCCTCCTGGCCTTCAGCCCTCACTTGAGGGGGAAGCATGTCCTTCTGAGAATGGACAACAAACTGGCTGTTGCCTATATCAACAAGCAGGGGGGCACCAGAAGCAGGTCCGTGATGCAGGAGGTCCGTCCTGTTCTAGAATGGGCACAGCTGAACCTGTCGGACTTGAGGGCGGATTACGTTCCGGGGGTCCAGAACATCTTGGCCCACTCACTGAGCAGAAATTTTGCCTCCAACGACGAGTGGCCTCTGAGTCCCCAAGCTTATGCTCTCATATCCCGGAGCTGGGGATCACTGGAGATAGACCTGGCAGCAACACCGGCAAACACAAAATGCCAAAGATTCCTGTCAAGGATTCCCTTTCCTTCAGCAGAGGGGACAGATTGCTTTCAACACCCTTGGGATTTCCACCTGGGCTACATCTTCCCTCCGACTCCCCTCATAGCGAGATTCCTCCTGAGGCTCAAGAAATCAACGGCATTGGTAATAGCAGTAATTCCTTTTTGGCCAAGGAGACCATGGTTTACCACCCTCATGCAACTGAACACGGCAGATCCCCTGCTCCTCCCGTTATTGACGGACCTGCTCTCCCAGGGCCATCTACTTCACCCGAATCCAGAGAGGCTACATTTGATGGCCTGGAGACTGAAAGGGCTAGGTACTTAGAACAAGGCTGTTCCCAGAAGGTGATGGACACCTTACTCCAGGCCAGAAGGCCTACCACCAACACCTACAGACGGTTCTGGCAGAAATTTATCGCTTTCACTCAACAGCGGGGCTGGGACTCATCCTCCCCTTCGGTTTCACAGATCCTGGAATTTCCTCAATCAGGCCTAGAGAAAGGCCTTAGGTCAAGCACACTGAAGGTGCAGGTGTCGGCCCTATCTGCCTTGACGGGAGTTAAGTGGGCACAAGATCCCCTTGTCATTCAGCTTCAAAGGGCCTGCCTAAAACTGTGGCCCCCCAGAAAACCTTCCTTCCCGGTCTGGGACCTCTCAGTTGTTCTGGAAGCACTATCTAAAGAGATTTTTTTCCCGCTTGAGAACATCTCCCTCTGGGATCTAACACTGAAGGTTTCGTTCTTGATAGCCATAGCATCAGCTAAAAGGGTGTCAGATGCAAGCTCTACTGGCCACTAAACCATATCTGATTGTTTATCCTGACAGATTAGTCCTGAGGCCTTCGGATCGCTTCATCCCCAAGGTATCCTCATCCTTTCATTTCAACCAGGAGATTAATCTCGAAGCACCCATCGGATCAGGGCGATCCTCATCCATTGGACGTCAAGGGTAACATCTTGGAGTATCTCT